>NC_141147.1:133733452-133735952 GCF_053477565.2 Lygodium microphyllum
TAACTAATAAACCTCTTGTTTTCTTAGAAATCAAAAACTTGGTGTAATATGTGTGTGAGGGTGAAAATTGATTGCTTGGTTGTATTATCCAATACAATGATTAAGCGAAAGTATGTATTCATAACCTAATAAGCAATTGCAAAACATTGTCATGATATCGCCATTGCATATCAACTTCAAAATGCAATGGGTAATAAGATAAGTGAAGTAAATGAAATTATAACTTAAAAAAATGATTGCTTTATCATAATGTAGGATACTATTCTTGATATTAGTATCTTATATGAGGAGACAAAACTATAAATTGATGACCTAAAGAAGATCAATAGCAAGTTGATATAAGAGTGCTGACGAAAGAAAAAGCCAATTAATGAGTTCATTGTGAGCTTGGATCATAATAGTAGATGATACTCAACTCTCACAAAGGAAGGCAAATGACAATACTAATGAATTAGTTGTAGACATAATCAAATCAAGCTATGTTACTAAAAGAGAGTGTTATTATGTATCAAGTACCAAAGAAAATGATGCCAAGTGGCTAGAAACAAGGTGTGTGTGCATCTATGTGAATGGATCTTAAAGTTTTACTATATATTAGGATCTCACTTTCTATCTTATTCATTTAGTTTCCAATCTCTTGCTATGTAAAAGATGGCTAGGAAAAAGGTAGTGGCAAAGAAGCTTCCTCTCAGAGCCCCATATTGTGTTTAGCTCAATGGGGCATCTATTGTCTTAGGTGTCATCTTTGACGATGGCACTTTATAGCCTATCAATAGATTGCCCCCTTCTCAACCTAACCTAGCTTTCTCAAGCCACCTTGGGAGGGGTTCTCCTCCCCCACAATAAACACAAGTGGAGACTAGGCACAGTGGTCCTGAGAGAAATCAAGAAGTACCAATGCTTTTATATCTCATCATTCTAAGGACTAGTTTCTTAAGACTTGTTTGTGATGAATAGAAAGCAGAAGATGGTTTTTATCATACGGTCAAGATAGATCCAATCACTTTGCAGGGGATTGCAAAGGCTTTCTTGATAGACTCGATGAGGGATGCTTAGTGTTGTACAATACATACTAAACACATTATTGTAACACCCAAGGACTTTCAACTTACAAGAAATCTCTAGGTAGTAAAAGACACATTTATTCCAAATGAATGAATATTGTTTGTAATATTATATTGTTGAACAAGTTTTCTCCATGTACATAGGGCATGTGACTCTGTCTAACTGAAAACTATTGTACTAACTTTGGAGTATGAACAAAGTTTCTATTTTTAGTCTTTACTCTCAACTTAAATGTGAGCCTTCTTGCTATATTTTGGCTACATAATTATAGTATTTTTTAATGATGATAAAGTTTAATTAAAAAACACATGTAAAAGAGATGTTGTATACTTTACTCTCGAGGCCTTTATAAAGTCTATGTGGATAAGTAAATGCAACATTAATTCCTCAATTATCGATCCATCTATAATTTTAAATATGATAATTTTAAAAATACTTAATCATATCTGAATGCAAGGAAACTTAATGTGCATACCCATTAGGAGACATTTGCACCTACTGCATAGTTGACATCATTTTGTTTATTAGTCACACTAGCTACTCAACATGTTGGCTGCTCTATCAAATGGATGTTAAAAGTCTCTTCTTGAACAATTATTTGGAGGAGAAAGTCTATGTGGAGCAGTCTCTTGTATTTCCTTTTGTGGATTGTAAAGACAAGGTCTTTTGTTTGTGAAAAGCTCTTTATGGATTAAAGCAAGCACCACATTCTTAGCTCCATAGGATTGAGGAGTCTTTGCTGGTGCCAATAGACCATGTGGGATGTAGGGATCCTTCTATTAGATTCCACTCTAGAGGGCCCTAGAAGATCTGCTTGACTTGCACTTAGTATATCATTTACATTTGAGAGTTAGCAGGAGGTTGTAAAGCATCCGTAATGGTGATAGGCCATGGAAGTGGAGCTTGAGAGTATAGACTAAAATGAGATTTGGACCTTGGTGGACCATTTGAGCCACAAGAAAGTCATCGGAACCAAGTGGATGTTTAGCACTAATAGGTACCCAAGAGCACCAGGAAAATGGCCCTAGACACCATACTTTGGACCAGGGCCTTCTTGGCCTTTTTTTTTTGGCACAAAAAAACTTTTATGTACTCTTGGGCACCTAACAGGTGTGTACATTAAGTTTTATTGCATTTCAATAAAAGATGACAACTTTACAATCATATGATGAATAATGCATGTGGCATTGTGTATAGTTGGTTTTGGGTTTTTTAAGTGTTAAAAGTTTAATCTTATTCTCATTTTCATCTATCACTTTCACTCTTTCCTCCTCGGCTTCCTCCTCTTCTCCATTCTTCACTCCTTGGGCTTGCATGGCACACACCAAGCAAACTACTCATCATAACCCCATCAAGATCTCATACACAATGCCCCCTAGGACACTAGCTATAATAAGGGTAGCACCCTCTAAGACTCCACATAGATCTCATCAAA